>NC_053155.1:5915565-5933750 GCF_016835505.1 Polypterus senegalus | reverse complement strand
TGTTGGGATTTATTTACTTTTTCCTAAGCCATTTATCCTCCAACAAGAAACAATAAGCAAAGACACTGATGGAAATGCACTCATGATGTGTTTTCTACTTTTACAGTCGGCAGATTGGAGGAAGAGATCCAACAAGAGTTGGTGGATGACCTGCAAGACTAACATAAGTTGGTAAGAAAATGTGGGCTACAGATTCAAAAAACAAATTATGGATAAAAACATTCTGGATGAATGAATAATTCACTTGTCTAGGAGGCATAAAAATATTAATGGATCAACTGGTGAGATGAGGACAGGGTGTTCCACTCTTCATTAGTTGTACTTGTTTGCTTCCTGCCACTGCAGAACATCATCAAAGTTGTGTTTAACTTTAGTTTAGTTAAATTGTCTCCACCTAATCAGGACCAGCGTCCTAAATAAAGCCATGAATATTTCAAAGCCTCCCCAGCTCTCAAGGCGAGATGTATCTATGAAGGCTAAAATCACAGCAGATATTAAAGGCACATATGAATGTTGTAGGCCTGTGGTCTCTTTCTACTGATTTAATCAGCTTCTTCTTTGTTTTTCAGCCCAAAAGGAACAATCCAGGAAAGAAAATTAAAAAAAAAATGTCATTGCTTAAAATAAAATAAACTGAAATGCATTTAACCAATCGGCTCTTTGTCTACATGTTTAAGTTTTGTCTTTCAAGTATATGTTTTATTTGATTTATTTTGTTATGTTCATTACTCAGAAACTGTAACATCGCACAGATTGATCTTAAGAATGACTTCTAGGCTGACCAGTGAAAAAGGGAATTGGAGTAGTCGGCAGGATTCACATGTAGTCAATGTTTCATCTCAAATTCTTATTTATGTTCCTTTGAAGCACATTTACTGATATGTGAGTGCTGAAGGACGCCCACTATTAGGTGTCATGCTTCACACTATAGTCCTTTTCTAATTTCTGAGCATTTTTGATTTGTTTTTCAAGCAGGTATAATTTTATTATTGTTGAAATGACATTGTTTATTGGTTTCTATACCCGTAACTGGTTATGTTATTTAGAGGTGCATTATGACATCTCACCCCACCTACACTGTATATAAGATGGTGGTGCAGTTTACCTTGCATTGTAACTTTTAAATATTTCTAAACAAACCCACATGCTTTATCACTCACTGTGAGCCAAAGGAAACTTGTCATTGGATCAAAAAGTAATTTTAACTTCATTTTATAAAGGCCAATTAGAAAAATGTTCCCTAGACATAGGCCCTGGGAATTAGAACAAGATGTGAATGGAAGATTCAGTCCAGAAAAAAATTTTCTACAGTAAATGTTCATACAAAGTCTGTAGCTAAAAGTGTTTTACAAAAAAAAAATAAAATGAGAAACATTAAAGTGAAAATATTAAAAATTATCTAGAATAACAGAGATACAGTATTGTATGGTTACACGGTCAGCAGGAGGTGAGAAGCATCCGGAATATATGGGAACCAACAGCTGCAAACCTTCATCCTTGAAAGGATAGTATCACATCCAATGCCATGCACTTTTGAAGAACAACTGTCATCATGGCCACATGTTCATCAGTAAGTTCTTGGTGTGAACGGGCAGTTGAAATGTCTACTGTTTCCGGTGCCGAAAGAAAGAACAGTGATGGCAGCGTCGAAGGCTAAAACACCAAATTGAGGATAAAACAAAGTAGCCATAATCTGTCCTTTGGTAGGGACTCTCCTGGGGCCTAATGTATAAACTGTGCATCACAAAAAGGTTCATTTCAGGTTCACATCGATGTATAAAAACTAAACTTGCCATAAAGCCACTCACATTTTCATGCTAGCTGAAACCCTGGCGTACGAAAGTTCTCCGCTCGGTTTTGAAAACTGGCGGCACTCAGCATCAAAGCAGTGCTTTTCTTCCAGTGTAGTTTCCCTTTCTTTTTTAGATCCACATCCCTGATGCGACTTTATTAAATACATTGAAATTAACCGCATATTGTTTATTAGTTTAAGGCATCTGATTGTAATTAACCCGTAACAATATAATGGTGCACAGAATGGCCAAACTATTCCAAATATAATAACCGCTTTAGCGTTGTTACTCTCACTGCACCTTCTTCTTTCAGCTGCTCTCGTTAGGAGTTGCCACAGCGGATCAATATTACTCTCACTGCACCACGTGGAGTATTTATATCACTGTATCTGAGTGTGAATCACAGCAACAGCTGATCAGAAAGAGAATTATCGGTATACAGCATCAAGCACACGCTGCCTCAGCCATGCTGTCTATTGAACTGCTCTCAAAAGACAAACGCTTCAGAGCCTTTCCTGTAGGGACCTCGCAGTTCAGAAACAGTTTCATACCAAGAACTCTAAACGCACTCAATCAGTCCATCAAGTGCTCCTTGTAGAACTGTTTGTACTTATAAGTATAATCATACTTTAATCATACTTATAATCATCACTGAAAACTTGCGATACAGTTATAATATTGCACAACCTGAGCCACTTTATAAAGAACGTATTTATAGGTAAAGACAATATCATTTTTAAGATGAAATGCACCAAAATATATTTATTATATTAAACAAATAAAACTTTAACTTCATTTAAATAATCTATATACTGTTAATTAAACATGTGAGGAGTTGGTGCCCCGTTCAGGGATTATTCCTGCCTCGCACTGTATTCTTGTTGCAGTTGGCGTGACACTAGAAGGATAGATGGATAGAATAATTAAACATGTACTATGAAGATATTTCAATGTTCCTTAAACATTTTGAAGAATCAGCGTTCTAAGCTTACAGATGACTTTACGTCTATTACAGAGCTGATTGTGTGGCGATTGGGTACTTGGAGAAAGAAAAGTATGGACAGGAATTGGAGGTTAGTACGTTTGAAAGAGACAGTACTGCTGCAATGAATTATTTCATTGAAGGTTGCACACGGTCCAGCAAGCATCTTCCATGAGGCAGGAACTGTGCCACCGTGTTCCCATGTTTAATAACATGCTTTAATTCCTATCATCATGAAAATTATATCAAGTATACATCTCAGTATTTCATTTATTCAGAGAGCTGTAATATCACGAATATAAAAAATTCTGTGTCCTGTCGGAGGAAAAGAAAGCCCGTTTAAGAAGCACATATTTATTCACACAAATAGAGCACAAAGAACAACACAAAAAACAAAGCATTTAACGTGCTTAGTTACGATGGTATTTGAAAAAGTAGTAATTTAAATGATTTTAAGATGAAGTTTATAATGTTCTACTTTAATGACAAAATAAACTACGTGGTTTAAGTGGAAATTTCAAGATTAAAGTTGACATTTCACGCTTTATTCCCACTGTGTCCCTATTTTTTTTTTCCTTTGTACCCTAATAAGCTTTCATATGACACTTAGACGGTGGGCTACGACTCGCCTTTTCACGGTGACTTTGATATCTGAAAATTTCTTTTTTATTTCAGGCATTGTGCGACTTTGTGAGCTTTTGAGTTTCTCCAACACGCTATGTCACTCGATCTACTTCCTTTTGTTGTTTATGCCACTGTTTAAACCAGTAAATAGTACATTTTTCTTTGTCTCCACTTGGTATTTGCTAAAATTCTTCTATTTCCCCCTGTGCTTTTGCCATTGCCTTTTCATAGAACGCTGAGCTTAAGGGCTATTTATATTGATCTGCATATTAAAAGAGGCGTAATTCTGGGAGGAGTTTGGGTGGGGCAGCAGGCACGTGCACATGTGTTACTTTTCACGCTGACCGGGATTTATGGAGCAGAAGAACGTGGGAGTTGGCGAACGCACAGATTTATGCATCTGGATTTTTTTATGTGTACAAACATCTCTTCATCTCTTTTCATCTTTTGTCCGTACACCATATTTTAGTGTGAATTCTATGCACGGCGTTATGCATGAGGCCCCTGGTCCATGAATGCAGTCAGGGAAATGTTTGATGAACACTCACATGAGCAATATAACATGAACCACACCAGCTGATGGGCATCCAGGAATATGCATTGTGACCACAAACAAAATAAGTTCCATTAAGGGCCACTAGAACTTTAGGAAGAGTCACTTGCAGAATAGGATTAGGATTAATGTCGCAGCCTTCATAAAATTTGTCAGGATAACACAGCACAATTGCATTGCTCAGTTTAGAACATGTGCCTGAAAGTGGCAAGGAAGTACCACAGTCTTCTTCAGTAACAGACCTGTAAGGGGAAATCATCATAGCACTGTGACCAATCCCATAAATGTATTGGCATTTTGTACACCAAACCTTCTTCTGTGGGATGTTAAACAGTTTCTAAAAAGACAAATGTTCCCCTTATGTTCACAGCCCATACAGAAATAGGGGATTCCATCTGGAGTAACATGACATCACTCAATATAGAGTAGGTTTAAAAGGTGGAATTTACCTGAGAGGAAAATTAGGAGGTGTGATGGGCCAGAAAGTCAAGAAATATGTTTTGGCATTAAGTGGAGCTGCGTTCAGGTGGGTATGGAAAAGGCATCTGTAGAGAACATGGCATAAAATACCATTGTGACAAAGTGTTATAACAAACAAAAGAGGGCTGAGTTTTCATGACTCTTGTATTTTTAAAAGTCCAATACAACTATTTAATGTGAAAGGTGCTGGGAGAAATGGAGTGCCTGAGCTTACCAAATGTAGAAAGCCAGTACAAACCCTATAGGAATAGTTAAACATTGAAGCTCCCCAAATGTGAGAGAAGACCAAATAAGTATTAATACCATCTGCACCATGAGTGTGTTCAAGCTCATCCGCAGTGAGAGGTCTCTTTTATTGAGACAATATGAGAAACACGCTTTATAGAGACTCATAAAATCAAGGATAGTAGTGAAATGCAGGAACTTATCTGGGGTTCTATAAAGACTTTTAACACAAGAATCCCTGAAGCCTACGAAAAAACTTGTAATCCTTAGCCACGTTCCTTCACACCTTTCTTCATCAGCGTCTTTTGTTTTGCAAATGTGTTGATCAGCACAAGCAGCAAGTAGCCTGCTATCTCATCCCTCACTGACAGAGCTGATGTCAGTCACAAAAATCTCAGACCTCAAATGTGTTTATTTGGGTGTGAGGTGCCTGGAGTTGTACAGGATAAATAATACATTGTTATTTGAAATACATACACTTTATGGGTGTTCTATGTCTACAACAATCTCTGTAAATGTAGGATGATAGGAAATGTGAGGTAAGAAATGTTGAACACTTAACTAAAACAGAATTAAAGCACAGGTATGTGACTTGAATATTGAGCTACTGGCGGGGGGCTTGCAACCTCATTAAATGCAGAGAGAATTTTCACATACCACTGTGCTGGCAATTTACATCCCCCCACCCCTATCCCCCGGCAGACATGGCAATAGTAACAAACGCAGTATATTCTGTAATAAGAAAACTCATTACTGACCCTCCCAGTGCTTCAATCACAATTTCTGTGGATGTTTACCAGACTTCATTTCTTTCCACTCTCACTAATTTTTACCAGTCGTGGACTGTACAACAAGAGAAAACAGGATGTTTGACTTGTTATATGCCAATGTTAAAGAGTCCTATAATTCTGTTGCTTTGCCTCCTTTAGGCTGATTGGACCCTAATTTGGTACAGCTCATATAAATCCACTGTCCATCAACTGCCAGTCTCCACCCAAACATTGCAAAAATGGACAATGGAGGCTGAGGAGGCTCTGATGGATTCCTTTGAGAACACAGACTGGGATATGCTTTGTGAGTCACATGTCGAGGACACAGACTCTGCTACTGTGTCACAGAATACATCAAGTTTTGTGTGGATAACACAGTCCCCACAAAGACAGTGCACTGTTTTCCCATCAACAAGTCATGAATAACAAAAGATTTGAAAGGCCTACTGAATGTGAAGAAGAGAGCCATCAGGTGTCTGTTAAGACTCAACTCAAAAGTATGTTTTATTATTTAGTAGTAATAATAATAGTAACTGACCACTCAACACACTAAATACAGGAAGACCCTGAATTAGCAGCATCCTGAATTACGAGGCAGCAGTTCTTACCCCTGACTAGACACATTTCTGTGAGACAGCTGCAATTCCACTGTGAAACGCACACCTCTGTGTAGATGTCTTTACTTCGTATCTGTTAATATTTGGGTTTCAACTTTCACACATTGACAGTAAAATGTAAAATGAACAATTTCTTTTTCATCGGTTTATTCTTCAATAAAAGCACACTTGTTTTGTTATACCTTTGTGAAAGTGTTTATTTGATATTTGGACTTCAGTCTTCACACATTATACACTTCACATCAACATTTTGTTATTATTGCTATAACATATAAAAAAGTTTCTGTTTTAGTTACGTGTTTAACATTTCTTGCCTTGCATTTCCTTTCATCCCACATTTAAACAGATCGTTGTAGACACGAAGCACACATGAATGCATTTCAAATAACGATATATTAATTTCCTATACAATTCCAGATACATCACTCACAGATAAAGAGACTTGAGCTCTGAGAATTTTGTGTCTAACTTCAGCTGCCTCAGTCGGGGATGAGATAACAGGCTGCCTGCCTGTGGCTGATTGACACATTTGTAAAATAAACGCTGCTATTTCTAATATATATATAAATTATTTAGATAGGAATATAAGGAACAAGCTGTTTAAGTTTGCAGATGATACCAAGATAGGTGGATTGGCAGATTATCTGGAATTCGTTATATCATCACAGAAGGACTTGGATAGCAGACAGGGTTGAGCAGATTTGTGGCAGATGAAATTTAATGTCAGTAAATGTAAAATATTACACATAGGAAGTAAAAATATTAGGTTTGAATACACTTTGGGCGGTCTGAAAATCGAGAGTACACCTTATGAGAAGGATTTAGGAGTCATAGTGGACTCTAAGCTGTCGACTTCCCAACAGTGTTCAGAAGCCATTAAGAAGGCTAACAGAATGTCAGGTTATATAGCGCCTTGATGTGTGGAGTACAAGTCACAGGAGGTTCTGCTCAACCTTTATAACACACTGGTGAGGCCTCATCTGGAGTCCTGTGTGCAGTTTTGGTCTCCAGGCTACAAAAAGGACATAACAGCACAAAAAAAGGTCCAGAGAACAGCGACTAGGCTGATTCCAGGTCTACAGGGGATGAGTTATGAGGAAAGATTAAAAGAGTTGAGCCTTTACAGTTTAAGCAAAAGAAGATTAAGAGGTGAAGTGATTGAAGTGCTTAACATTATGAAGGGAATTAGTCCAGTGGATCGAGTGTTATTTTAAAATGAGTTCATCAAGAACACGGGGACACAGTTGGAAACTTGTTAAGGGTAAAAATGTTGGGCTGAATGGCCTGTTCTCGTCTAGAGTGTTCTAATGTTCTAATGTTAAATATGCAGTGGTCCAGCCTGTGTTTAAAAACATGGACTCGGCCCGAGTTTCTTTAGTAATTTCCATCCTGTTTCTAAATTATTATTCCTCTCTAAATCCTTGAAAAGTTTGTTTTTCTCAGCTTCTGCTTTTCCTTAGTCAGTCAGAGTTCAGAGCTTTTCATAGTATGGAGTCTGCTCTTTTGAAAGCCACCAAAGACAAGAGAAATCAAACAGACAATCAAAGATGGACAATGAGACAAGGAGCCAGGTAGTGTGCTGCATTACATTTATTTTTATTTTAAATTACTGAACATTCTTTTGACTTTTTCTTTCATGGTAATGATAGGTGTGGTTGGTCCTTTTGGCCTACGAGAGAAGGAGACAACTAATTAAATGAATAGAATGAGATGATAGGCCTTGATCTGTCATAGATGACTTTGTAGAATCTGATGTGAATTCTGTGACCTCTGAATTAATTGAAATTGAGGAGAGTGAAGGCCTCGTGCAGTGTCTGATCAAACTGCTGGTGGAAGAGTCAAATAATACAGGAGGGGTGTAAAATGATGGTCCTAAAAATGGACTCACCATTATTTTTAATTTAAACATAACTTTTATTGCAATTAAAATAAGAGGAAGCTAAGACTAAATGATAAGCTTCCTTCAAGTATGGGACACCATCGCCCCTTCACCTGATGTCACACTTGTAGGATCCATGAATGTTTTTTAAGCCTGCAAACAAATGAATCCTCCATCCAGCCAAACATTTGCCTCTGTAGCCTACACATGCTTACCAACTTAGTGAACTCCTGAAAGAACATCCTCTACATCCATCTCCGCCTATCATTCTTCCACGTACACTGTAAGGAGCAAACACAGGTGGCAGGTCAAGAGTGCATTTCCCTCCCTGGAAGAGGTGAAGAAATCTTTTAAAATAAATGTTTTGTTAGCTAGGTATCTACCACTTACTAAAGCTATATTCATATGAATAAATTCACCGGACTATAGGGGTACATGACCCAGATGACGAAGGTTCAGAGAATCCACTTCACCCCTGTGGAGATGCAATGATTGCCAACAGAAGAGCTGATCATGGTGACTTGAAACAACAGGTCATATCCATTTATGCAAATGTCCCATGGAGCACCATGAGATGAAACCATGAGCCTAACCATAGTGAGGATCAAACACTGGAAATGACGGCAGGTAAGATTTAAGCCTCACGAGTAGGCCCCTGCACTTTCCACGTGTTCTGTGACACTTCCTTTTGGACGATAGGCACAGGTACGCGTGTAAATCTAGCAGAAAAGATGGAGGGTGAGTACTCTGACTTGCACGATCGTAATTAAAAGTTTTATCAATTGTCAATCTTATGTTTTAAAGAGACTGACAATCATAGACCATCAAAAAAAGACATTGTGGATAAAAAAGAGATGTAAAGAGGGCAATCAAAAACATAACAGACCAAAACGAACAAAGACACAAACAGCACCATCTTAGGTTTTGCCAAAACATCTATACAATGTATATTTCTGATTAATCGTCTAAAGTTCTATACTAATCTGGACATTACATGGTGGTACCAGTAAATCTTGCGAGAAGAAAAGGAAACTAATTCTAGGACATGTTTGGTGTCTGCCATAGCATTACTGAAAACTAATAAAATATCATTGGCAAAGAAAGAAATGACATAGAGAGACTCTGATAGAAATAGAAAAATCTCATTATATTGATGTCCAGCTACAGACAAAGGTTCAAGGGAGAGTGCTAACCAGGGAGGGGAGAGTGGACATCTTTGACAAGATCCTCTCAGTATAACACATGAATATGATGTATGACCACTGAGGAAGAAGGACTAAATCATGTTAATGAAATATCTTTAAAAATCATTTGCAGAAAAACTCATTTAAGTCTTCAAAAAATTTCTCAGCAGCCAAAGCAAACGTGTGTCAGGATATCTGAAGTGAGGTGCTGCCTTTATGATGTGGAGCACTTACTCTAATCATCTGAGAACATTTGATGTAATTAAATTAATGTACCTCAATCCAGATAGGACAATTTATTAGTAGACAAGTACAATATTTACCACTCATATCACATGAATATTTTAGCACAATGTAAAACCCCTGCCATGACTCAGCTGTAAAGTGGTCTCATGTCCAAGACAGAAGTTACTGAGGGCTACCAATGAAGTATCTGAAGCTCATGGCTTGACAGATGATCCCAAAAAAGCTTCTAAATGTTTAGTCAGAATTCCGTCAAGTTCAGGGGTTTGCTGTTAATCACGGCACTGAGTGCTACATTTGACTATTTTAAAGGAATTTTGGTATCAACTAAAGAATCTGCTTACTTTGTTTTTATTGCAAGTCAAGATCAGATACAAAGGAAATTATATTTATAAGAGATGATAACCATCGTGATGAAAATAATAGCAGGACTAGGAACAAAGTTATGTAATGATTTCTATAATGGAATTTAATAGTAAACAAGGCTATAAAAAAAAAAAACAGTCACACTCTAAAAATACCAGGAAATGAAACAATGAAAGGACAAATGGGAAGAATAGTAAAGTGACAGGTTTGGGTCATAAATGAGTAATCAATCACAATGCAACAACGCCAAGCAAAATTCCATGTCCAGAAAAGAAAGTTGAAAGGTCCAACACAAAATTCTTCATGTGGCACTAAATAAAAATGAAAGATTTTAAATAATTTTGACTGAAAACTCAGATGCTGAACTGAGCAGAAGTCAGTGTGTTTTATATACACAGTGCAACGACAAAGAAAACAACGACCATGTTTATTAAGAGAACAATACAAAACATCGGCACCCACTGCTATCTCCGAATAAATAAAAAACAACACAGAAAAAGTGAGTGAAATCGCTAGGAAATTATAACAATTGTATTATCACTATGTCAGGTAAAGAAGATTGTGATATGCAGATCCAATTTACATAAACACAGAGCAGGGTAATGTCTGGGACCTGCAGATATTTATTATATGAAGGATTAAATGTGTTTCTGCAGGAAGGAAGTGAATTGAGCTTTTACAGGCGAGATTTAGAAATTCTATGTTTTGTTATGCACTTGAGGGCACACGTCTTCCAAATCTACCACCTTAGCTTCAAGGGAAGAAGTGTTTTCCAGTGTGGTGTAATTTAAAGTAGAGATTAAAGGAACAAATTGATTGTGATGAGTCCCTTGATAGCCTCACACACGACAAAAAATTCAGCGAAGGAACTGACAGAAATCCTCCAGCAGCACATCCTCTGATTCTACTCACCCGAAAATCAAAGATCTTACAGCTCTGAGTGATTTCTCCTCAGCATCACCAGGGGCCTCATGTATAAACGGTGCGTATGCACAGAAATGTTGCGTAAGAACATTTCCACGTTCAAATCGCGACTGGCGGTACCCAGCGTCAAAGCAATGGTACTGTTCTTGTGTGATTACTCATTATTTTCCTGACGCAGCTTTATAAATACACTGAAACTAACCGCATATTGTTTATTAGTGTAACGCATCTGATTGTAATTAACTTGTAACAATATAATGGTCCAGGAAATAGGCATAGTATTCCAAATACCATAACTGCTTTAGCGTTGTTACTCTCACTTCTTCTTCTTCTTCTTCTTCTTCTTCTTCTTCTTTCAGCTCCTCCCGTTAAGAGTTGCCACAGCGGATCATCTTTTTCCTTATTACTCTCACTGCACGACTCGGAGTATTGATATCACTGTATCTGATTGTGAATCACAGCAGCAGCTGATCAGAAAGAGAATAATCGGTATACAGCTTTAAGCACACGCTACCTCAGCCTGGCAAAACAGTCTTTCCTGTACGGACCTCGCGGTTCAGAAACAGTTTCATCCCAAGAACTTTAAATGCACTCAATCAATTGCACCTTGTAGAACTGTTAGGACTTATAAGTACAATCACCTCACTGTAAACTTGCACTACAGTTATAATATCGCACAACCTGAGCCACTTTAACACATGTTTAATAACGTTCTTTAACTCCTATCATCATGAAAATGATATCACGTATACATCTCAGTATTTTAGTTATTCAGAGAGCTGTAATATCACGAATGTAATGGATTCTGTGTCCAGTTGGAGGAAGAGAGCCGGTTTAAAAAGCAAGTAGTGATTCACACACATAGAGCACATACGAGTAGAAGATCAAATACAAAACAAAGCATTTAACGTGCTACTTTAATTATGATGTGATTTGAGAAACTGGTTAATTAAATGATTTTAATATGACGTTTATAATGTTCTACTAAATGACAAAATAAACTACGTGATTAAAGTGGAAATGTCGTGATTGAAGTTAACATTTCGTGCTTTTTCCCCACTGTGTGCCCGCTTTTCTCTGTACCCTAATAAGCTTTCATATGACACTCAGACAGTGGGCTACAACTCGGCTTTTCACGGCGACTTTGATATGTGACTTCTTTTTTATTTCCGGCACTGTGCAATTTTGTGAACGTGAGCTTTCAAGTTTCTCCAACACGCTATGTCACTCGATCAACTTCCTTTTGTTGATTATACCACGGTTTATTTGAACAAATAGTACGTTTTTCCTTTGCCTCCACTTGTTATTCGCTGAAATTCTTATATTTTCCCCCATGCTTTTACCATTGTCTTTTCACAGAAGGCTGAGCTTAAGGGTGATTTATATTGATTTGCATATTCAAAGAGGCGTAATTCTGGGAGGATTTGGGGCGTTACAAAATGCGCGTGCACGAGCGTTAGTTTTCACGCTGATCGGGATTTATGTAGCGGAAGAACGTGGAAGTTGGAGTACGCACAGATTCCTGCATCTGGATTTTTATGTGTGTAACCACATTTCGGCTTTTGTGCTTACGCCATGTTATAGTTCTACGCACGGCGTTATACATGAGGCCCCAGGAGAGTCAGATATCTGATAAGTAAAAACAAACATACAATGAAACTTTAGTAATTGTAAAATATAATTCAGACAAACTACTGTTTAAAAGTAAGAAGAACAAATTTACTATCAGGAAACCTGCAAAAAATAAGATTTTACAGATATATTTCAGTACAAGAATTTCAGCGAATACCAAGTGGAGGCAAATGAAAAATATAGTATTTGTTCAAATAAACCGTGGTATAATCAACAAAATGAAGTTGATCGAGTGACATAGCGTGTTGGAGAAACTTGAAAGCTCACATTCACAAATCGCACAGTGCCGGAAATAAAAAAGAAGTCACATATCAAAGTCGCCGTGAAAAGCCGAGTTGTAGCCCACTGTCTGAGTGTCATATGAAAGCTTATTAGGGTACAGAGAAAAAAGGCACACAGTGGGGAAAAAGCACGAAATGTCAACTTCAATCTCGACATTTCCACTTTAATCACGTAGTTTATTTTGTCATTAAAGTAGAACATCATAAACTTCATCTTAAAATTGTTTAATTAACCAGTTTCTCAAATCACATCCTAATTAAAGTAGCACGTTAAATGCTTTGTTTTGTATTTGATCTTCTATGTGCTCTATGTGTGTGAATCACTACTTGCTTCTTTAACCGGCTTTCTTCCTCCGACTTGACACAGAATCCATTACATTCGTGATATTACAGCTCTCTGAATAACTAAAATACTGAGATGTATACGTGATATCATTTTCATGATGATAGGAGTTAAAGCACGTTATTAAACATGTGTTTCACTTCGATGAAATAATTTATTGCAGCAGTACTCAGGGGCGGCTTTAGGCTTGTGGTGGCACTGGGCAGAGGAAGAATCGGTGGCTCCTTCGCCCGCCCGTCAGTAAGGTAGCTTATGCACAGTAGATGGCTGCATAGCCTCCTCGTGCTCATGACACAAGCATTTAACTTTTGTCGAAATTTGTCGTTGTGTTTTTAGCTGTGTTGTTATTTTCTCTTTCTGTTTTATACTCAATATATATTGGCGTGGCCGCCCCAAGAGTCCTTGCTTTTCTTTCCCCAAGTAACCGATCGCCACACAATCAGCTCTGTAATAGAAGTTAAGCCATCTGTAAGCTTAGTGCCGATTCTTCAAAACGTTTAAAGAACATTGAAATATCTTCGTAGTACATGTTTAATTATTCTATCCTTAGCGACACTCCCAGTGAAGAATATAGATCATTTAAATGAAGTTAAAGTTTTATCTGTATAATTTAATAAACATATTTTGCTGCATTTCACCTTAAAAATGATATCATCATCATATGTAAATACACGCTTTATAAAGTGGCTCAGGTTGCGGGATATTATAACTGTAGTGCAAGTTTACAGTGGGGTGATTGTACTTATAAGTACTAAAAGTTCTACAAGGAGCAATGATTGAGTGCATTTATAGTTCTTGGGATGAAACTGTTTCTGAACCACGAGGTCCATACAGGAAAGGCTTTAAAACGTTTTGCAGTGGCTGAGACAGCGTGTGCTTGATGCTGTATACCGATAATTCTCTTTCTGATCAGCTGCTGCTGTGATTCACACTCAGATACAGTAATATAAATACTCCAAGTCGTGCAGTGAGAGGAATATGGAAAAAGATGATCCGCTGTGGCAACTCCTAACGGGAAGAGTTGAAAGAAGAAGAAGGTGCAGTGAGAGTAACAACGCTAAAGCAGTTATGGTATTTGGAATACTATGGCTGTTCCCTGGACCATTATATTGTTACAAGTTAATTACAATCAGATGCATTACACTAATAAACAATATGCGGTTAATTTCAGTGTATTTATAAAGCCGTGTCAGGAAAATAACGAGTAAACCACACAAGAACAGTACCATTGCTTTGACGCTGGGTGCCGCCAGTCTGCAAAACCGAGCGGAGAACTTGCGTACGACAAGACATGAGGTACCGTGGAAAAGTGCGTGGCTTTGCGCCAAATGTAGGTTTTATACATCGCGATTTGAACGTTGAAAAGTTCTTGTGCAACATTTCTGTGCGTACGCACCGTTTATACATGAGGCCCCAGGTGAACCAGGTGGGCCAGTTTTACATGGCGGTCATGAAGTCCAACGAAGTGGAAGGCAAATTCAAATCAGATCTCATTTGTCATGAAACTGCAATCAAATCACAAGCTGTTAAGGTCAAGTGTCCAGCTTTCCACAGGCTTTGTGTTCAGTAAAAATGACAAATTGTTACATAAGATGATTCAAATCATATTATGTGATGGTTAGGTTGTATCTCTCAGATAGAGGTTTCTGTGTCAGTATTGATGATTTTACTTCCACCTCTGATGCCCTACCCTTACGTACCGTCTCTCTCTCTCAGGTCAGCAGACCAGATGCTTTTACGTGTTCCTAAGGCACGATGCAAACTCTGAAGTGATCGAGCTTTCTCTGTTGCAGCCCCAAAACTCTGGAATGATTTGCCGTTGCATGTTAGGCAGGGTCCTCCACTTGCTGTCTTTAAATCCTATTTAAAAACACACTTTTACTCTCTGGCTTTTAACCCAGTATAATATGTTGGCTATCTGTATACTTTTTATTAAGAATCTTTTTAGTTGTTATGTATTTATGTGTTTCTGTTTCATTTACCGTTTGGTTTCGTGTGTCTGATATGTTGGGGTTTCTTTTTTTATTGTACAGCACTTTGGTCATCCTTGATGTTGTTTTAAAAGTGATTTATAAATAAATAAATAAATAAATAAATAAATAAATAAATAAATAAATGCCTGATAAAACACAGGAATTCTAAATCTCGATAGTTAAAGCTGAATTCAGTTCTTTGTTGAAGAAACTTGTTTAGTCCTGGATGTTACCTTGTGCTCCATTTATAAGAGTCAGAATTGTACGTCACAGTCTTCTTTGTTAAAAATAATTATAATGAAATTGTCTTCAATTCCTAAGTAACCAGTGGGGGCACCACTGATCCCCAAACCCGAGACCCAGTAATGTCTAACACGCACAGCTTTAAATAATGGATTTTTCTAATCCAACAAGCACTAGACACAAAGAAACTCAGCCAACACCAAACAAACAGTAAACCTTCTCCTCTTCTTCCTCCTCCAGCTGAGTGTTGCCCACGGGGTTTCATGGGAAGAGCAGCCTTGTCAGGGTCAGAGTCAGGAGGCGGTGGGCTCCTTTTATACTGGACCCAGCACAGCTTCTCATTACCCAGCATGACTTGTGGGGAGTTCTTCTGAGTTGTTTAGGATCCTGGGTGGTCCTCCACTTACGGCACCCGGGGACCCCAAGAGGAATGCACTTCCAGAATCAACTTCCCATGAACCCCTGGCACCTTCCTCTTTATCCTGAAGTCATGTCCTTGTCCAGCAGGATGCCTGCCTGTCCTCTGTGTCACTCACACCTAGCAGGTTGTCTCACTTTTGATATCACGTAGTTGTTCATTTATTTCTTTATTTCAATTTAGTATTGTGTTGTGCGTAAACATCGCCATGTCACGTACAGCAATACTGCCAATCGTGTAACGCACATTGCACAACATTTTCTTTGTCATTGTTCTGTGTATATAAGTTTTTAATCAAATTTATTTAAAATCTTTAATTTTTGCTTAGCAGTAGAGGAAGCTAAAAGGCACTTCATTGAACAAAGTGATGTTAGGAATTTTCTGCACTGTTTTCTCAGATTTCTGTGTTTAGATTTTATGGCCAGTGTGGACACTAGGGGTCGCTGTTGCCCCGTTGAACCCGTTAGACAGACATCCCAGACACACATGTAAAAGCACAGAAGAATAATCTTTAATAATTCTTGAATAATGTGCCAAAGCACTACACTCTCCACAATTCTCAATAATAATAATAATAATAAGCAATGCAATAAATACACAACAATAATCCAATCCTCCACTCCCAGCAGCTCTGTCCTTTACCTCCCAACTCCGGCTCGATCTGCTGGGGTTTCCCAGAGTCCTTTTAAAGTCTCTAAACCCAGAAGTATTTCTTCTCCGTTCACCAATACATCTTTTTTTATAAATCGTCCCGGAAGTACTGTGGGCTTCTGTCCTCATGACCCTGAAGTACTTCATGTTCAAATAGGAGATGCTTACATGAAGAAAGTAAGGAAGTGGCCACAATTGAAAAGAGGAGATGTAGATAGCTTAAAGACATACACGCTCTTCATTGGTAATTGTAAAAGTGTTTTTCGGGCTTAAAGGATGGACACGATTGAAAACAATATAAATATCCGCATTATGTCATAAGCTTCCCAAGAACTACGAGAGCTCTGGCAAAATAAAGCAACAAAGATCGAAGGTAAAGAAAGAAGAAGACCAGGTCTCGCTGACTTATATGGATTCTTAGAAGAACGGCTCATAGCTTCCCTGGATCCAATGTATGGTGCTTCCTATCCAAGCTATACCTTCAAAGGGAAAAAAAAGACTGATCACAAAAAATATCCTGCGAAAGGCGGAATGAGAAAGGACAACTTAGTCTCAAATTTTGCTGCTACTGTTGAAAAGGGAAACAAAAAGAAGACAACTGAGCGTACACACGGTAAGCACTGTTTTTTCTGTGACAAAAAGCATGATCTTAATGACTGCAACGCATAATTCAGAAATGAACTTATGAAGGTAAAATTGACTTTATCAAATCCAAGGGCTTATGCTTTAAATGTCTAAAACAAGGACATCTTAGCAAAAATCGTGAAGAAAAAATTAAATGTAGCATATGCTCTTATTTTCATCCAGCTATTTGACATATAAATAAAGAAAAGGACTCTGATGATAAAGCTAAATCCATTAAAGAAGAGAGCTCTAAATCAAAACAGAAAAGCACTTCTTCTATGAATGCGCCCATAATGCTGAAAGACTCTTGTATGGTTACCGGGGCTGGAAATAGTGTCATAGCTGCGGTCCCAGTTAAAGTCAAATCCAAAGGAAATGAAAAATATATTGAGACATATGCTCTAATAGACCCATGTAGCTCAGCCACATTTTGCACAGAGAGCTAAAGAGAACAATTAAACCTCTCAGGAAGAAAATTGCATCTGTATCTCAACACTCTAGACAATCTAGAAAAACCATTAAAATGTAAAATCTTAACAGAGTTACAAGTCTGTGGGTTAGAAGAAAACACGTTTTATGACTTACCAGAGGTATCAGTTTTGCTGTCAATCTCTGAAGAAGACAGGGCAAAAGATCAAAAAGACTTGGAATTAAGCCATGATCTGTTACCAGTTGAAAGAGCTTTGGGTGTTCAAAGTGCACACAAACTGACAGTTTCAAGTTCCAGGTAAAGCTGCAAGATAAGCCTGCTACAAGACGTGGCATTCTGTCAGTGGTCAGTTCAATATATGACCCACTTGGATTCTTAACGCCAGTCATATTGCCTGCCAAGCTTATTCTAAGAGAACTGTGTAAAGAGAAATATGCTTGGGATCAAGAAGTGGAAGCTAAGTACATTCGGCAATGGAAAAAATGGATGGAAGATTTGCAGCTACTTGTGGATTTTAATGTAGACAGGTGCTTTAAACCGTCTGGATTTGGTCAAATAATAACCACACAAATGCATCATTTTGGAGATGCTTCAGAAAACGGGTACGGCACTGTTTCCTACCTCCTTTTGACTAACAAAGAAAATGAAAGACATTGTTCATTTCTAATTGGGAAATCAAGAGTGGCACCACTAAAACCTGTCACTATACCAAGATTGGAACTTACAGCAGCAGTGATAGCAGTCAAAATGGACAAAATGTTAAAACAAGAACTGCAGATTCCCCTGCAAGAGTCAATCTTTTGGACCGACAGCACCACAGTACTAAGGTACATCGCAAATGAAAGTGCACGCTACAAAACCTTTGTTGCCAACAGAATTGCAGTGATAAAGGGCCCAAGGGAAAACCTGGCAGTATTCTCTTCGTAGACTTGGTCAAGGATTTCTTACTA